>NW_023501010.1:0-33227 GCF_013461495.1 Botrytis fragariae
AAACCCTAACCCTAACCCTAACCCTAACCCTAACCCTAACCCTAACCCTAACCCTAACCCTAACCCTAACCCTAACCCTAACCCTAACCCTAAAACCTTATATTAAATACAAAAACCCTAAAAATCTAATCTTTTTTTATTTAACCCTTACCCTTACCCCACATACATCCTACCACCTCTAAATTCCACTATTCATTCTTTCCTTTTATATTTTAATATCATTACTATATAACCCAATATCTTCTTTATATATAATTCAATCTCTATAATCTTCACAATTTCATGGAAATAACTTAATTCAAATTTTCATTTTCTTTTATATATATATACTTAAAACCCTATGGGGTTATAACGGGCGCTTCATACAAATGGGTCTGGGTGGGGTGAGATATATAAATCGTATTATATATTTACTTATTCGATATCGAAATATCCTTCTCTAATATCCTTATATATATCTTATATGCTATATACTATATCTTCATCCAATTACTCTCTTAATTCTGCCCAAACCCTTTTCCCATCTCTTATAACTATTTCCAAATGTTAGAGCTTACTCAACCCCCTCAGCGATATCTGGAGCGGGATTCTGGGTTTCAGGGGCTCTCCATTATTCTTCAATATATTTCTGGGTTGTGGGGGGAGCATTTCTATTCTTCCAGTAATCCTGGGTTATGGGGGAAGTTTGATAATTTTCTTTACTATTCCTGGGTTATAGGGGAAGTTTGATAATTTTCTTTACTATTCCTAGGTTGTAGGGGGGGGTTCTTCAAAAATATATCTAATCTATACACCCACCTCGACCCTCCTTAGCCCGATATTCTCTCTATATTTAGAATAACTCTGTCCCTTATTTCTTTTATACTGCCCTATATGGTATCCTATTCAAACCACTTCAAGTTAAATTTATTTCAAATCAAAACAATAAACATAAATACTCTCCGATCTAAATATTCTTCAATTTAAACACTCTCCCTTATTTATTCAAACTTTTCTGCAAACATATTAAATATCTCTATAGCTCAACTCTTTCTCCACCCTCCTCAATTACTACTCTTATTAAGCTATTGCTATACCTGTGTAATACCAAATCCAACTTTGTATCTTTCTCGAATCAGCTATTCATTAATCCATTTTTATTTATATAGAATAAAAAGAGTGGGCAATATTATATCATTATATATACAACTAATATTTATGGATGATCAACTTCCGCACTATGTAATAGAATTGCTACACTACTGGCAAATCCCTTCCCGGAATTAATCCATGTCTATTTGCCACTCCACCAACTCTTCATATCCCAAGTTATTGATAATACCTTTCAACCAATAATATATCTTATACTAGTACATACTGTAGCTTTGTGGAGCCTTCATTATCTCACAATAGATACAATATTGGCTAAACTATTTAATAACTCATTTTCTTCAATTGAGACCCGCCATAATACTAGATGCAATTATGGAAACCATGGGGTTAGGGGTTGCAATTATAATGGGAATGGTCATTTTGTTAATAGTACTGCCTTCTTCCATACTAATATAATTGGGCCTAGACTTGCTTGGCCGCTCTGCTTACAGCATGATCCAAAGAAGTTATATTCTATTACTAACAATCCCTTCTTGAACTTTCTGTCGAATTCGGAGTCTAAGCCATTTCTGGTATACTACGATATTCTGTTCAGAATATCCCCTCGAATGAAGATCTCTCAAGCCCCCGGAAATGTGATCCATTCAAGCTATAAGCAAGCCGCCACTCCATTTTATTGGCATACTCGTTTATTCTTAACATTCTTGCAAATCTGCTGACTGATTCCACACCTCCAGCAATCTCGACATCTTCGGTCAAATCATACTTCGGTTCGAAGTGACTCGCTCTGTTCGATACTGAGCCCTGGAGTAAAAGTGCAATGAGCAGACGAATAATGCGTTTATTCTGATCCATAGTGTACCTAGCAAAATGTGTAGTGCCGCTGCACTTCATTCATCTTGTTCTCAAATCGTTGCATCTCCTGAGCAGTTCGAATCTGACTAATAATCCAATCAGATACCCCTCCACTATAATAATCATAAAGCCTTCTTTTTGCTTTATTGCAAATCTATCCTTCCTTATTTAGATATTTACTCATAACAAATCGTCGATAGTCCCGGGTTTGAATAAATCGTTGTATAACGAGCTCATCTACTGTAAGCTTGGTAGCGTCCTGTTTATTGAGTTGTTGATATTCCAAATCCTCTAACAAAATAATCGAATCAACATCTTCTCCAACCCGATCATTATATCCGATCTCCTATGCAAAGTCGATTATCCCATACAGAACCCTAATATGCACAATGTAAACAATCCCTGGGTAATCCTTGCTAGTTCTGAATACTCTAATCGCAGCAATAAATCCTTCAGCTTACAACCATTTCTCCACAGTCGCATCTTTTTCCTCAACCATAAAATGGTATAATGAGCAATTCAAGATCTGATCTACTTCTTCGGTTCTATCTCAACTACTATAATAGAAGATACCTCACTCTCCTTTCCCCAGACCCTACAATCAGGCTATTTCCTGGATAATCTTTATAACACTCTGATTCAGATACTATCATATAGCATATCAAATATTAATATAAACCATATTCATTCGAATGAGACGAAAGTCAGAGATATATATAATCTCTTATAACTCGTTGAGTCAACTTGGGGGTAGTATAACTATTAACAAGATTATAGGGCATTGCAATACTTGAAGATAACCAAACTGCTAAAGCTTCAGTTAATAATTATTAGTAGTAAATAAAAGATGATATTCATTAAATACAATACAACGCAGTAGCTTTCGTTTCCGGAGTATCGATCTGTATGTAATAAAATCAGTGGATGCAGCCTGATCAATGCTGATCATAATAATTGAAGTATAGCCTACTTCTCTATAGTGCTATATAATATACTTGATATAGGCAAGCTGTAATTATCGAATATAGTCCTTTTTGAATACATTAAATAATGTAATAACAATGCTAATTCCTAGGTTTCAAAGTACTGCTGGGATGGTAAATGTCAGCGTCTTTCTCCTATCAATTGGCAATATTATAATCAATAATGTTTATAGTTTGAGTGCAGCAAATACAGCTTCTTTTTGTTTCTTCAATCAGAATGTGAGCTTTTTTTGGTTTAGCACTTTCTTCAAGCCTTCATAAATCTCACTACCAGAGTAAATTGGAATTATATTGAATAGCAGCATTCCTGTAGTTATAATTATATTAGTCTGTAACCAACTTAGAAATCCTATATTCTCTAGTTCTAATAATATAAACATAACTGTGTTCAAATAAAATGGTATAAACAATTCTATCTGAAAAACCTTGAATATTAATAAGGTGAAAATCGCAGGCTATAACTAACCCAATAGTAATCTTGATCTTTTGAAAGTAAAATTGGGTGGTGGTGTTCTATAAAATAATTTCCGCTAGTGTTTCATAGATAGTCTTAGCTATTTGTTATCTAGCTTTAGAAGCTAGTACTATTGCGAATCAATAGCTCCAAAGATTTGAATGCTTTTATTATTGAGATTTCGAATAATATCACCCTGGACTCTATATTGTTCAGCAATATCCTTTCCGTGGGCGGCTACAAGATTAATAATACTTATAACTACATCAATATTCTTATGTGGTATATCTTTAGTTGTAGGCAGATCTCTCATAAACTCAGTATTAATATACTTATAGCCCATTTTGATGGCTATATTTCGATAGTTTTATATGATCAAACGGATTTCTAATCAAATTGCAGTTTTCTAAATCAAGACCTTAGTTAGATACTTATATATCCATAACCCATTTTTATTATACTAGAGATGATTACTTTGGGGAAGTCTATTTATCTTTTGGTTGAAAGTCTTTGAGAATGACTGAATATAAGCCAAATAAATTGATCAGATCTATACTACGCACTATAGAAGAAATCGGGGAATTATTTTAGCCTCACCAAAAAGTGCCTGGGATTTGTAATATCATGTTATATATCCCATTTGACTATTAATAATATAAATGTTCCGTTCTTGGAGCAAATCATTACAGAATCGAATAGGAGTAATTTCCTTTTCACAAACTAGGGAACTATTATTCTAATATCCCAGAATAAGCATAAGCTCTTTCAATCGTTTCTGCAGTTGTTGATATTTGTGAACTCTTGTTATTCGTCATGTATTGTTTTTCCAGTCTTACAATTACTGCTCTTTGGGAGCTTTTAATATTTGCTCCATTATTCAGTTTAGCTTATCTTTTATTCTATTGGCCTTATTGGTGATTTATGAAGCTCCCCGCTTTGCTAATAATAAATCATTTTGAATATTCTTTAAATCAATCTCAAAGCGGTCTTTCTTCTGCTTCATCTATATCAAATCCTCCTATAAGATATTCTTGGCCTCCCGAATCATATTATGGATAGAATCCTTGAATCGTTTAATAGGTATTGGCTTTCTATGAAATTCCAATAGATCACTATCTGGACGATTTGTCTCGGATTGAGTCCAAGTAATACTGGGCTGATTAATCTTCTGTATACTCATAGTTTTACTATACTCCAGTATCTTAATCAAGAAACTGTATGGGCTATAATTATCTATTACCAGATATTTCTTCTGCAATTCCAAAAACTAGTCGATATCTTCAACTATCTGTTCTCCTTTAATAACAAATAACAAAGTGTGTTTCAAAAATAAAACCTGGATGTAATACATAAATCCCACAAGTATATACAAGTATTCATCTCTACGCCTTAATTAGTTTTCGTTCTTTACAATCCCTAATATTGTAGCAAAATATATTATGGAACTATTAAATCAGTTACACTCTTTCAAGCTTTATAGAATTATAAATATAAAGAGTGCTCTCATCTTATAGATCTAATTATCTTTATCTTCTCTAGTTTCTAGTAATTCAAGCATTTCTTTAAGCAACTCTTTTTATTTCGGATTGAATTTAGTTAGTTTATAGTAATTCTTTATTACATTAATAGCAATCTTATTAAAATCAATTATCTATTGGTTTTCCTCCTCTATTTCACTTTTATTTTCATTTGCGGAATTGTTTTGATTACTTATTAACACCTCTTCCCTACTTCTAGTTTCCTCCTTTCCTAAGTTTTTTTTCATTGCCCTTTCTTTCTACACTATGTATATATATAATAAATAGCATACAAATCGCTGAAGATAAGTAATATACTAATCTAAACTATCTTTATTCTATAAATACATTATAGAACAATTCTCCACTTTCTTGATTGAATTGGCTGTTTGTAATTAGTATGAAGTATTATTGTGAAAGCTGCTTAGCCCATCCATTGCCCTTTCAATTATAATATTTATAATCTCGCTGACGCATTGTAGCTACTTATCTTTTCGATTCAGTAATCTATTTATATAAATAATACATTTAATATTGCGGCTCCTAAAGTGTGGTCACTATTGAATAAAGCTCTATTAATTAGTGTTATTACTCTTTTCTGTTTTATTATTAATAATCTTATGTCTTTTTTGGTCTTAATTATTAAGATCTTTGAATTCGCATAATAATTGATCTCGAACTACTCTGTTTTCGTTTTCTACTAGTAGTTCTAATCCTTCAAGATTTACCTTGGTAACTATAATGAAATATCTCTAATATATATAACTAAAAAATGTCTGTATCTTAACTTCTATTCAATGCTTTAGGTCAATCTTCGAAAACTGTTAGTTATAATCTTTGTAATATTTTTACATTCTATTCTTTAATGATGTAATATGGGTATAATCGTTATAAAGTAGTATGTCTATAGGCTAATCAAAAGCTGGAAATAAAAGATCACCTGGTTTAGGTACTCTAATATTTTTAGGGTGTCGGAGAGAGAGTGAGCTATACTTCTCAAGTAATAAAACATACCTTTTCTTTTCTAAACTATATTTATCCCGAAGATGAGTCTCAAGTCCTTGAACTGCTATTTAATATAGAATATAAACTAAAATCTTATATTTAGCAATATATTCAAATATATCATTATCTTTATTGTTATAATGCTCATCCTACTCAACCTATTAAATAGTTATTTATTAAGTAACTTTAAGTCAGCTGATTTATTCTAAGTAACCCTAAACTTTTTCAAACTTATTTATAATATAGATTTCAATTATTTGATATTAATTTTTACTAGATATTAGTATTATATATTAGTTTTAAAGTAAGAGTAGTAGTCAATTTAAAGTTATGTTGTATTTTATATTATTAATTCAACTTCTAATTCAACTATATCGCCTAACCCCTTTCGCTTACCCTAGTTCTATTTCGGCACTGATTCAAGTTAAATCGGCCCCCGCCTTATGTAAAGGCTATTAGTGATATCACTTTTAGTATTATATATTAAAAATAATTATTTTTAAATAATTTTTTTTTAAATGATTTTTTTTAATTATTATATTAAAAATAGTTTATTAAAATAAAACTTTTATATATTTTATTTGAAGATTGAATATTAAAAATAATTTTTCTAAAAGAAAAATTCAAATTTTTTTTATAAAATTAATTTTATAAAATATTAATTTTAATATAGTATTTTATTTTGAAATATAATATTAAGAATAATTTATTAAAATAAAATCTTTAAATATTTTATTTTCAATTATTATATTGAAAATAATTTATGAAAATAAAACTTTTAAATATTTTATTTTAAATATAATATTGAAAATAATTTATTAAAATGAAATTTATAAATATTTTATTTTTAACTATTATATTGAAAATAATTTATTGGAATAAAACTTTTGAATACTTTATTTATAAATCTAATATTAAAAATAATTTATTAAGATTTATTTATAAATCTAATATTAAAAACAATTTATTAAAATAGAATTTCTAAATATTTTGTTTTAAAATATAATATTTTATTTTAAAATATTATATTGAAAATAATTTATTAAAATAAAACTCTTGAATATTTTATTTTCAAATATAATATTGAAAATATTTTATTAGAATAAAACTTTTGAATACTTTATTTATAAATATAATATTGAAAATAATTTATTAAAATGAAATTTTTAAATAAAATATTTTCATTATTATATTGAAAATAATTTATTAAAATGAAACTCTTATATAATTTATTTTTAAATATAATATTGAAAATATTTTATTAGATTGAAATTTTTAAATAATTTATTAAAATAAAACTTTTAAATATTTTATTTTCCAGTATAATATTGAAAATAATTTATTAAAATGAATTTTTTAAATACTTTATTTTTAAGTATAATATTGAAAATAATTTATTGAAATAGAATTTATAAATATTTTATTTTCAATTATTATATTGAAAATAATTTATTAAAATAAAACTTCTAAATATTTTATTTTCAATTATTATATTGAAAATAATTTATTAAGATTGATTTTTTAAATATTTTATTTTAAGTATAATATTTATATATATTTTATTTTAAATATTATATTCAAAATATTTTATTAAAACAAAACTTTTAAATATTTTACTTTCAATTATTATATTGAAAATAATTTATTAAAATAAAACTTCTAAATATTTTATTTTCCAATATAATATTAAAAATAATTTATCAAAATAAAACTTTTAAAAAATTTATTTTCTAATATAATATTGAAAATAATTTATTAAGATTGATTTTTTAAATATTCTATTTTAAAGTATAATATTGAAAATAATTTATTAAAATAAAACTTTTAAGTATTTTATTTTTTAATATAATATTGAAAATAACTTATTAAAATGAAATTTCTAAATAATTTATTTTTAATTATTATATTAGAAATATTTTACTTTTAATTATTATATTAAAAATAATTTATTAAAATAAAGCTTCTGAATATTTTATTTTCAATTATTATTCAAAAATAATTTATTAAAATAAAACTTTTAAATAAATTTTTTTTTTATAATATTATATTATAAGAGAATTAAGCCTATATAAACCCAATTAATCTAAGACTATTAATAATATTACTTTTAATATTATAATTATAAGTTTAATATATATTTATAATATAATAATATAATTCTTTATTTTATTATACTTTTTTATAGGATTTTAATAAATCTATTTATAAAAGAATATTTTAATAAATTTATATTAATTATTTAATTTTAATTTATTAAAGTTTAATATAAAGGCTTTATTTTATTATTTTATTATATTTATATAATCTATTAAATATATTTATAAAAAACCTAAATTCAATAATATAAAAATATAGAAAAAGATTTATATATATATAATTTAATAAAACTAATATAAAAAAATTATTATTTATAATTAATTAATTAATAATTTTGAGAATATATTATAAGAGAATTAAGTTTATATAAATCTAATTAGTTTAAGATTATTAATAATATTATTTTTAGTATTATATATTAAAAAAAATTATTTTCAAATGATTTTTTTTAAAAAAAAATTTAATTATTATATTAAAAATAGTTTATTAAAATAAAATTTCTATATATTTTATTTAAAGATTTAATATTAAAAATAATTTTTCTATAAGAAAAATTCAAATTTTTTTTATAAAATTAATTTTATAAAATATTGATTTTAATATAGTATTTTATTTTGAAATATAATATTGAGAATAATTTATTAAAATAAAATCTTTAAATATTTTATTTTCAATTATTATATTGAAAATAATTTTTGAAAATAAAACTTTTAAATATTTTATTTTAAATATAATATTGAAAATAATTTATTAAAATGAAATTTATAAATATTTTATTTTTAACTATTATATTGAAAATAATTTATTGGAATAAAACTTTTAAATACTTTATTTTGAAATCTAATATTAAAAATAATTTATTAAAATTAATTTTTTTAATATAATATTTTAAGTATAATATTGAAAATAATTTATTAAAATGAAATTTTTAAATATTTTGTTTTAAAATGTAATACTTTATTTTGAAATCTAATATTAAAAATAATTTATTAAAACTAATTTTTTTAATATAATATTTTAAGTATAATATTGAAAATAACTTATTCAAATGAAATTTCTAAATAATTTATTTTTAATTATTATTTCGAAAGTATTTTATTTTTAATTATTATATTAGAAATAATTTATTATAATAAAGCTTCTGAATATTTTATTTTCAATTATTATTTAAAAATGATTTATTAAAATAAAACTTTTGAATAAAATATTTTTTCTATAATATTAAAAATTATTATTTTCAAATAATTTTTTTCAATTATTATATTAAAAATAGTTTATTAAAATAAAACTTCTATATATTTTGTTTGAAGATATAATATTAAAAAAAAAATTTATAAATTTAATTTTGTAAAATATTAATTATAATATAATTTTTTTTATATAAAATATTGAAAATAATTTATTTAAATAAAACTTATAAATATTTTATTTTAATTATTATATTGAAAATAGTTTATTAAAATAAAGCCTTTAAATATTTTATTTTTAAGTATAATATTGAAAAAATTTATTAAAATAAAACTTATAAATATTTTATTTTTAAGTATTATATTACAAATAACTTATTAAAATAGAACTTCTAAATATTTTATTTCTAATATAATATTTAATTCAAAAAAACCCTATTAATCAAAATTATTTTTTAATTGTTATTTTAAAAATATTTTATTTTATAATATAATATCAGAAATATTAATTTCAATTTAAATTCTTTTTTTAGAATTTAGTTTTATATATATTAATTATAAAATATAATTAAAAAGATATTTCTATATATAATATTAAAATGATTTATTTATATAAAAGCTTTAATAAAATTATTTTTATTAAAATAGGTAATAATAATAAATTAATTAGATATTATATAATATTAAGACTTTTTATTAATTTCTTAAAATTAAGAAAATTCTATAACTTATTATTATATATAAATTAATATTAGTTTGAGGTAGATTTATAGAATCTATTTATAAATTTCAATTAGTTTTTTAAAATTTAATTATAATAATTTTTAAAAGAAAAAAATTATATAATTATTAATAGATAATTTAAAATAATAAAATTTTATTCTTTTTAAAAATAAATAATTCTCAAATCTATTTTTAAAAAAAAAAATTTTTTTAAATATAATCAAAATATGATATTTAAAAACACTTTATTTAGAATAAATTATTATTATATAGATTTAAATTATTTAGTTTTTAAAAAGAAATAATAATAAAAATTTGATATATATAAATACTATTTTAGAAAAAAAATTAAAAACTTTAAATTTAATAATAATAAAGTTCATATAATTTCATAAAATAAGTTTATTTTTATATATAATTTGAGAAAAAATTTGAAAATAAATTAATTACAGATTTCCTAAAATTGAATAATTTCAAGATTTTCTTTATAAATATATTATTTAAAGAAATAAATAAATAAATAAAGTTTTAAAACTTTTTTTTCAAAAAAACAAGAATTCAATAAATATAAATTATTTTAAAATAAAAATTATAAAAATCATAATTTCGATTTTATAATTTTTTTTTTAATTCTATTATTTAAAATAATATATTAAAATAATATCAATAAAATAATAAATTTTATTTATCCTGAATTTTCTTTTTAGAAATATAAATATTTTATTGAAAAAAAAAATATATATATATATAAGCATTTTCAAAATATTACTTTTTAGACATTCTGTTTTAAAGAATTTATTTTTCAATATATATATGAATTATTTTGTTTTAAAGTCTATATAATAAACAATATTTTTATTTAAAAAATAATAATATTATAATTCTATTTTCAACTAATTTTATAATAATATTTTATTGAAATAATATTTTTTATTTCTAAAAAATAAATACTTTAATTTAATTATTAATATATTAATATTTCTATAATACTTTTTATTATTATATAATTTTATAATATTTTATATTTTAAATTTCAAATAAAGATTTTTTTATAACTTAAATCTCTATTAATAATTTATTTCTTGATAAAAAAAGTATATTTTATAAAATTATCAAGAATATTTTATTTTTCATAATAATTAAGATAATAATTTTAATTTTCATAAAAAAAAATAAAAATATTATAAAGAAATAATTTTATTTTTAAAGTTTTCAATAATAATTATTTTAAAGATATTATATTTGAATCTTTTTAATGATAATTTATTTTAATAAAATTCATTTTCAAAATATTACATTTGAAATTAATTAATAATAATTTATTTTCAAAATGATGTTGAAATAAAATTATTTATATTCAAATTCAATTCAATTTATTTAATAATAAAAATTCAAAAATAAATTATTTATATCTTTTATATTCAAAAAATCTTATATTTCATAACTTTTAATTATAGTATTTTAGAACAAAAATTATCTAAAAGATATTATATTTATAATCTTTAATTAATAATTTATACATTTGAAACTTTACTTGATAAAAAATTATTTATATTTAAATTTAATTCAGCTTATTTTATTAATAAAATATATAAAACAATTTAAAGCTCTTATTTATTCTTATAATAAATAAAATCAACTATTTATTATTATGAGTTTAATATATAGTTATATGAATGCCTTAGGTATCTATTCTTTATATAGTCGGCGCCTCTTTATCTCTTTCTTTATTCCTTATAGAATATTATATAGCTTATCTAGTATTTATCTCTTACATTATAATAAAAATAAGTCTCAAGATTAGTAATCAATAAAAAACTCCTTAGAATAATAGTTAGAATACATTCTTGATAATTTTAATTGATTAATTCAATCTTTATCAAGTAATATGAATTTAAAGATATGAATTGAGGGAAAAGCAGTCCACTCGATGATAAGCCACGTTACATCATTTTGAGTTTAATAGTTCGTAAGGCTAACTCGTGATGGCATCCATATAAGATGCTCGGCCGGATTAAATTTGGTTTTGAGACCTAACCCTAAACTCATATGAGCGTGACAGTACTGCAACATATTAGTTATAAACTTAGAGAATTCGACAGATTGAGTTCACTTACATTCTCATGTGCTCTCCATCCAATTCCCAAACAATTGTTATCCGATGAACATTGCTTCATACAGTCCACAAGAGTGTTTCCATAATACTTTGCCTCACGACCCCCCCAAGTACGAACACGACAATTCTTCTTCCACTCCACTCCTTCCACAGTGAAAGTATCATGTCCGCATCCACCGCACATATTCGTACGATAAATGCAACCAGGATCTTGAGCGGATGCTGATAACGCGTTGTTCGTCTCGCCAGCTTTCGAGTCTTCGGCCGGGACCTTCTTCTTCAAGTCTTCGATCTGGCCGAGAAGAGCTGCCTTTTCCGCACTACAGGCTGTTGTCACTTCGGTAGTTTCTTGTTGGAGCTGGTTTTTATCCGACTCGCACTGTTTGCTGGCTTCATCTGCATTGCCAATTTCCTTTTGAAGTGCAGAAATTTGAGCCTTGTACTGCGATTCACATTGCTGTAAGTTTTCGGCACCTTCTGTGCGAATTTGGCTCTTGTCATTGTCGCAATGATCTTTGGCAGCAATAGCAGCAGCAATAGCAGTTTCTCTATCATTTTGAGACTTCTCAATAAGCTCATTTTTCTCAGTATCACATTGGGTTTGAGCTTTCTCGGCTTGTGTTTTGGCCTCTGTGCGTAAATTTTCGTGAGCGCTATCGCATTCGGATTTGGCGGCGATCAATTTTTCGTTTTCAGTTTGGCAGTCGAGTCGCTCTTGTTCTCGCACTAGCTCTCCTTCCTGAACAAGTTGATTTTTCTCAATTGCACACTTGGATTCAACATCCCCCTTGGCAGCTTCTACCAGATCTTTGCATTCTACCTCTGGATCCGTGGTTTTGACCGCATCTCGGGTTTTTTGGATAAACAAGAATCCTGTTGTTCCCTTACTTCGACTAGGGGTTATGCTTTCAAATACGGAGCAATCAGCTGAATCTGATTCCCAGACCCCCGAATTCCATTTGGGATCTGCGGCTATAGCCTGAGCGCAGTCTTTGGCGGTCGAAAAATCTCCTCCCGGATACGTCCCCGTGTTAATGGCGAACGTATGGCAGGTATAATCGAACACAGTCCCATCGATGGCACCTTTGCCGGAGGTCTCTCCTCCTGAACAGCAAGCGTCATAATTGGCCTCACCAACTGTGTTGGTGGAGAAACATTTGCTGTTTTGCGCATCGACTTGGGCGATAATTACGCCCAATAGAGCGCCACTGAGAGGAACTTTCAGTAGCATGTCACCTTTACTGAATGATTGAAGATAGCTGCGAAGGTGAAAATTCTTTTACTGAAAATGATAGTCGAGAGGATATAAACAAGGAGGAATGTTCGCTTTAACTACAGAGACGAAAAATGAACAAGAAATGTATGTGCGAGTTTAAAGTAACACAGAGTCATGGAGTTATGGATATCAACATGCACGTCTACCTATCATAGGGACGCATTATATCAGTTGCTAGATCAATGCGATTGTTTTTTTCTTAGGTTTCGATCGCTCCGTGCAACAGCCAATAACTATTGCATCCGCTTGTTGATTCACCTCCAGACGTATGCTGAAAGATAAAGTAGGGGCTATGCAATAGAATGACCCGCCTCCAAAGTCATACAATACGACGTGTTCTTCTTCTAGGACAAAATCTGCTGCCGGAGCTGAAGAATGATGCCGTTCGCAAGTACCACAAACAACTGAATACTGTCTAGTACAAGTAATTGTATAAAGGTGGATAGACTTTCTGAGTACATTGCGAAAAGAAAGATGAGCCGTTCAAAATAACGAAGTTCTTGGTGCATTAGTTTGATATTATTCATGACATATGTGTGTCTTTCATGACATATATGTCTCGCTTTCAAAAGCATAAACTTCTTGATACATTAGTTCAACGTTGATCATGGCATGCGCTATATTTCGGACGACGGTGCAAATAGAAAGTAGCTCCTACAGTAGATCCCGTAGGCCAATTTCCTTCAAGACCCTCAATCTAGGAAGGGGTTAAGTGAGGTGGTTTTATTGGACGCAGCATCAGTATCGAAAATCTATAGTGATATGCCGTACGATTGATCAACTATGTCCCTATACACTAAATCTTCTCCTGGTTATGATAGACGTGATTATCACGTCAGTGAGGGTTTATTTTTGAAATATGCGAAACAAAGGTTTAATGCTTTGAGTGAATTTATTAATCGAGACTTTCTTTTACGAAGACATTACATTGATGAATAAATAGATTATTGATTATTTAATATAATGAACATTGTGACTTTATCTGGGGATATTCGTTGTTTACAGCTTGTGTATAAAGAATTCTGACGTCTATTATTGAGAGGCAGCTTTGATATTGTCTTAAGAAATTACTAAGGCTGTGAAAGGGTACAGGGTAGGTTCAGCACTTAACTCGCAGTAGCGGCGCGTACCGAATACTAGCCTATAAAGTCAGACTAGCAACGTGTCGTACATAAATTAGGGTAAACACAGCAGATCTTGAGTCAATGCGGACACGGTTACATTTAGAGATATATACTTTTTCTCAGCACACAGGATATGGACGAATGGAATAGGTTGTACTTTAGTTTTCATCAGGCAAGGATGAATTTCACCGAAAGTGGGTTTTCTCCCAAGGGGATTAACATGCTTGAGATGAAGTATGTGAGCTGAGGTGTCAGCTGAGATGTCTTATACAAGCTACTGTATAGGAGAATCTGATAGTTGAAAGGCGAAAAGAGTATACATGCTTGACTCGAGCATGATTCGACTACTCTCCACAAATACTAAAGTCGAACTCCGAGTCCAACTTGTCTTCTGCTGAATATATAACCCTCTACCTCTTGTCTAGACATTGGTTCATCAGTTCAGGATCAAAGCCTGTACAATTTCGCAATTCGCGCCTTTTTGAGAATAACCGGAGAAGCTGTAGTATGTCTCTAGAAAATTCTACATCGATTATATGTTTTTTCGTGCTAATAAAATCTTAGTTCCCCTTCTTACTCAGAAATGATCACTCTACCAGCGGTGCTCATTGCCGCCCTTCTGGCGCCTCTTTGCAACGCAGATTCGGATCAAAAATACCTAGGACGACACAAGTACAACTTCAATCAAATCAAACCTCTGACTCATCCCACTTCAGGTGAAGTCAAATGTTGCCCGGAGGGCACGGTCTTTGATGGCACCGCCTGTATGCTAGGTGTGCCAAAATGCTCCAATAACACTTTCTTCAAAAACGGCAAATGTGTGTCCACTGTTCCTCCAAAATGTCCTATTGGACATGTTTTCAACGATGAGCTCTGTGTTACCGAGGCCCCTCCAAATTGCCCTCATCCTTCCGAACTAAAGGGTGAAGTCTGTGTTACCAAAACCATGCCTACTTGTCCTATGGGATTTGAAGTTCAGGGCGAGTCTTGCGTTTCCAGTCAGCCACCCCACTGTCGCTCGGGAGCTTCAGGAGCACCTCCAGAGGAGTTCAATGGCAGTAAATGTGTAAGCTCCTCAGGTCCAAGTTGTCGTGTGGGAACCGTACTTTTTAATGGTATGTGTGTCAGCAAGAAACCACCTGTCTGTCCCAAACCGACCGTCTTCGAACCTAGCATCAAACGCTGTATATCTGATAAGGGACCTGTCTGCCCCGATGGCACTTCCTTTAAAAACGATAATTGTATTTCCAATGAGAGTCCCAAATGTCCCTCAAGGACCGACTTCAACTCCAGGACTAAGACATGCACCCTGGTTCAAGGCCCAACTTGTCAAGAAAATGAAGTATTTGAGGGTGGCAAATGCTACTCCGAGAGCAATCCAGTATGTGAGGACGGTATTGTTTTGTCTATCGATCATTCCACCAACACCGCTCAATGCTGCCCATCAGGCATGGCGTGGGACGGTGCAGTCTGTTTCGTCAGCGTTGGCAAGGAGGGTGATTGTCCTAATGGCCTGATCAAGGTCGGCAATCGCTGTGAGAAGCAAACAGCCAAGCCCCCCTCATGCCCTCCAAAGTACAAGTTCGAAGGCGCCCGCTGTGTGTCTCACAAGCCCCCCGCATGCCCCCCCAAATTTACTCGCGAAGGGACTGTTTGTTCCTCGTTCAAGTCACCATCTTGTCCTCTGAATATGACTCTCAAGGGATCTGAATGTGTTTCAACCAGGGATATATCTTGCCCTGAAGGCTTCAATATTGACGGGGAGCACTGCGTCAGCCTTAGAAATCCTGGCTGTGAGGATGGTTCTCGACTCATTGGAAACAATTGTGTTTTTGGTGCGCCCGATTGTGATACAGGTATGTTCTTAGTTGGTGGTCACTGTGTCACAATTAATCCTCCAATTTGCACTGCCAATGATACCATCTTCGACGGTCACCGCTGTCTGTCCAAGGTGCCGCCGAAATGTCCTGCAAATAGCTTGCCTACTGCTGATGGAAGTTGCATGATAAATGTCCGTCCCATCTGTAAGGAAGGCTCGGTTCTCATCCACGGCAGTCAGTGTGCCACTGGGCCCCCTGAATGTGATAAGGGCCTCATTTTTGATGGTAAACAGTGTGTCACCGTTGAAACCCCCGGGTGTCCTTCGTCCTATAAGTGGATTGGAGGCGAGTGTGTAGAAACCGAACCAAAGGGCTGTGAATCAGGCTATACCTTGCGCAATGGTGAGTGTGTTTCAGACAAAGAACCACTTTGTGCTCCCCCAGCTACATTTGACGGTAAAAAATGCGTGGGTGGTCAGCCTAAATGTGACGTGGGCACGGTTTTCGACGGAACCGAGTGTGCATCTGAGCAACCACCCAGGTGTACCGGGGCACTAATATTCAACGGCAAGAAGTGTGTAGCGAAGGTTTCTCCAGACTGTGGGCTAGGAATGAAGTGGGCGGATGGTTCCAAAGAGTGTATTAGCGAGCAGTCTCCGGAGTGCCCTTCTGGTCAGGAATTTAACGGGGAGCATTGTGCTTTGGTCTCGGGCGATTGTATGGAATTTGAGTTCTGTGCTACAAAGAGCTCGTCACCACTTTCACACGTTTCCTCATAGTTGACTCTTTTTAACGAATGGAAGTTTAAAGTTTTTCATTGAGTTTATAATATTATCATTTGTTCATCTGGAAATATAAATCAAATACACTTTATTCAATATATTTGAAAGAATAAGTACATAATTAGTTCTTAAGCATTGTTTTTGTATTTATAGTCATATGTATTGAATGACTTACAGCTTTCTCATTCGAGGTTTGAATAAGGGAATGATCTATAACTTATAGTTCCTGACTACTATATATCTATATCTTATGTGAAATTCTATAATAAGTATACTAAATCACTTATTAATATCTTAATAATCAAGAGATATTTTGATGGATAATATATGTATAATTTGAATTTATATTATTAAATCATATTATATTATTATCATATAATATCTCTTATCAAATTGATTTATAATGGAATAGAATGAGATAGAATTATATGGAAGATTATTGACAAAATGGACTAAATTGATTGATATACTTTCTTTTCATAATATAATACGATTCTATAAGATTCGATTTAAATCAATCTTATTTATAAGTATTAAAGCTTTAGGATTTTATTATAAACTATATAAACCTAGGATATTCTTTAAAGAAAATCTAGAAGGAATAAGCAAATTAGATTCAATTCAATTCATTCCTATAATTTGACTTCAATTCTATTATTATATTATATATTCGATTTGTCCCTAAGCTAAATCTGATTAAGTTTTTCACTAAATATTATAATAATATTATTTTATTATAATATAAGAGCCTACATTCAAGATCTTATGTGGAGAACCTTTTTCTAGGGAAAAAAGTATATAACCGATATTCCTACCACATATACGGCCCTACTATATGTATAATCTCAATGCCCTATTTTGAATTACTTTATAAATCAATAATGATTTCAATTTATAAGAGCTCTTGGGAAGATGGTTCGCAGAAAACCCAGACAAGCGCAAGGACATCTATTTGCCACGATCATTCTGTGGATATTTATATAGCCATGTTTCGGTATCTTGAAAGGTATCTACTATCTACAGCATTTGGGAATAGCTTTGGTGTGAAGTGCTATAGATAAGGGTTTTTTTTTCGTAAACAAGTGGCAGAGATTAATCGACAATGCACAGTCAATACATGTCTCATGTCAACAGTTAGACACGTACGATTTCTTGATGATATACATCAAGGTCAGAATGAGTATCTCATTTTTCTAACTTGTCTTCAAACCCATATTTGACATGCAGATTTCCCAACCAGGTCTGCGTGGCTTCAAGTCCCCATAGCATCGTCATTACCAGCACACCAAACTCTTCTAAGTCTGCGGGTTTTACATTCGCTATTTTCTCATCCCAACGCGTGACCCATATCTCGAGTCTCGCCGTCTCTTCTCGGGCCCTCGTCCAATCGTGAGCGGATTGCGCACCCCAAAGTGCTGCCTGGGCGGTGAAGCATTGATGTGATTTCGTTGGGACGTAATAACCAAGTTTCAAGAAATTGTAGACTCCGTTCAGCATGAATGTAGCTATGACGGTCCGCCGTATACTCTCATTCACGAGCCAGGAATTCCAATTCGAATCACTACCTGTGGTCACGATACTCATCTCTGTCGAGTTTAGATCAAACAACACATCCTGGTGCTCATGGTAGATCATGTTGTTTAGTTGCGCTGCCCACGAGATCGTAACCGATTCATCGGCTTCCGCATGTGCTCTTAGACGAATGTCGCCATCGAAGAGCCGGATTATCTGGTAAAGTAAAAGGGCTTGCAGAGCCGCGAGAAGTTCTGTTTTAGTAACGAGTAGTGCGTTGGTACTAGCAATCAACTGCTGGCATTTAAGCTCCAAATTACCGAACACCAATGCTTGATTCATCGCACCTCTCATGCAATATAATGCACATGCGCTCATCGCATCATGCAAAGCCACAGAAGGGTTTTGCTGGAATTGCATCCTGTGGATGAAGATAGTATGGCCATTCTGCACGAACGTTCCCGGAATGATAGCAAGCCGCTTTGCCATGAACTCCACCCGGGGCAGGAGTTCCACATCTGAGCTGGCTTGGGTAATACCCAAGTCGGGACTACTCAGGATCTGTTGAGAGGAAGAGGTTTGTATGCTATGAAAATCGAAGCTGTAATTGTCAAAGAGATCTGTGAGGTTGAAATTGTCTGTAAGCTTTGAGGGTGCCCCGTCCCAGCATGGTGTAATTGCAGACGAAGGTTCCGCATGATACTGCTCCACTTGCCAGTTACTTGATGCTCGTCCAGAAAACTGCTCTTGGCTAGGAACTAGCGGCTGCATAGCAGTATCAATAATTCGCTGCTGCCGGTGGCAGTCTCGGCCGATGTAGTGGCATTCCGAACCCCTTTTGATACAACGCTGACAGCGTGGCAAGCCTCGGTCACATTTCCGCTTCATCTGAATGCACGCGACGCATGACTTATGCCGTAATCTGTTCGACATTGCAATTCATCGTTCCTCTGTTGAGGGGTCACAATGAGCTCTGGTTGTTCGTTTTGCGAAGTTTCCTCAGATCTCATGAGGGATTAAAGAATGGGTTTGCGGAATCGTATTAAAGTTTGGTTGAAACTCCGCTAGCGTCTTTCTTGCGGAGAACGCTAAGCGTAGTCACATGATACATGATTCAATTGAAGAGATCCTTTTGGGTAAGTGCTACTTTATATTATAGTTCATTAAAACGAGGATGGTGATCCGCAACTCCGCAAATACCGTGATGTCGAATCTGGTCGAAAATAAAATAATCCGAGATGAATACTGGTAGTCATTACTCACAGGAAGAGTATATTTGAAGACATTTGTTCACTGCTCCAATTGCTATGAAATCAACATTCATCCGTCGAACTTTCAATATTTGCAAAAAATCCCAAAATCTCAGACCTCTACTTTCTTCAAAGCAAGCAATACACTATGTCTACTCCAAATCAAACTCTTGGCGAGTGGGCAGCAGAGCTCAACGATATTCTATTTATGCAATCAAATACCGAAGTTGCTCTCAAAGCGCTTTCTGAGCAAGTGGATCCTAGTCTCGTGATGAAGTAAGTAACTCGGATCTTACAAGTTCTTTGGAGCCCAGCTAATATAGTTGTATCACCAGAATCAATCACACTGTCTGCTTGTATAGCCAGTTTGCGTCAATTGTTGAACAAGAACGAAAGACTAAAACGATGTTCAAAGACACATGGGATGTGCTTCATGAATGGCAGGACCCGGAAAAGAAGGACGGCGTTGTGGCTATATCTACAAGATGGAGGATCAAGGATGATACAACAGGCGTGGAGACGAAGAAGAACAGTTGGGTGATCTGGGAGATCAAGCTAGTTGATGGAAGGAGGAAGCTCACAGCTATGACCGAAGTGGAATGATCCTTAGTGACATTACATGAGCTGAGAGGCAATAGCTAGCTATCTCGAACTCAATCTTTTTAGATCTTCATCCTGGGTATCAATACTACATGGGCATTGATTGTATGCGATCAATTTAATCGAAATCAACATACACGGGATATGCCATTCAAATATGTTGCATGCGAGTATGGCTAGGGCACAATCGTAATTCGGTAAGCGCAAGTTAAAGAAGTACCAGATACTAGGTAGTATTCATGCCTGAAAAGGATTTTGGGGCTCTCTATAGGCCAATAAGGATTCAGGTATTGCAAAGCCTGAATTTTGTGATCAATGAACTTTTGAATTCCATGAGTCGGTGATCGTATTGAGTGAGAGCATTGCATAGCTAGAGAGCTTTCTTGAGTCATAACAAATTTATGGTCAGAAGAATTCTTCGCCCCATCTAATCAATCAACTTTGATATCATTTTCAAGAATTCTATGCATTATCAAAAGTTCCGACCACCCAACAGCTTATAAACACTTGAATTGGCTTGGGTACAAAGCATAAATGGGAAATACACATACTAACAATGACATTCGTCATAATTCTTCCAACATCCGATTAATCTTGCTTTGTAGACCCGTAATATGTACAGCTTTTGGTAAGTTCGAGGAAATGACGAAATTTGCACATGTTTCATGATTATGCAAGTATACCTCACAAGCAGTTAACCACCAACGCCCGTATTATTCACAAAACTGGTAGATCCCGTTGCATACCCCTGGCCTCCCCATACACCATTTGCAGACGTAAGAATAATTCAACACTCCAAATTGCGCCAGATATCATCCCATCGATCATTAAGAAGGATCGGCACCTTAAATATTGGTAGCAGCTAACAACTGCTGTCTCAATCTATCTTCCACATTCATTTCCTGCAATTCCAGATTTTGGTGATGACTTTCGACTTGTTGTGATTCGTCGTGTCCAGATTCCTCGACTTGCAATATCTCGGGGCTGTTACTTCCGCTTTTATGATCTTCCATAGGCTCTGGAGTCTGTTGATAAGGACTTCCGTTTGCATTCTCTTGGTTTGAATTCTGCATACCTGCAGCCAAAGCCAGTACACCATGAAATCTTGCGCTCTCTTCATTCCCTGCGAGTCTGGCCCTTTCTTCCGCTTCCTTCCTGGCTGCTTGAGTCGGTGCTCTGGTCTTCAGTTCACCAGTCACGCATTGAAGATAATATGGAACCTCAATATTACTCTTGAGAAAAAATAGTTTGAGGTTGCGCGCTTTATCTTTCAGTTGAACTTGGTTCCGATCGCGTAAAATAGTGCTGACTGATCCTTTGTCGCCGTAAAGAGCAAGTATTTGACTCCAATGTGGACCTTTGACCGAATCGAGACCTGCCATTAAGGCATTCTCTTCTTCTGTGCTCCATGGGCGACGTTGAGATGGTAGTCCAGGTCTGGCTTTCTGTCCCGGATTATTCTTTGCAGCTGCAGCTTGTCTAGCTTTTTCGTAAAGAGCAGAGGTTGATTCCGATTGAGAATGATGAGGTGTAGTTGTAGATGTACTAGTAGTATTATATTGAGTTGAATAAGTATTAGGTGATTGATTGGGTGGTTGATAGGTGGTTTGATATTGAGATTGACGATAGCCTTTGAATTCAATTAGTCAGGGATTGTAAGTGAAGTTGGTACAAGCATACCATTCTGTGGAGTAGTCGATTGTTGATATATGCCTGCATCTTCGGGGACGTTTTGAGTTGTATGCTCAGTATCTGCATTGGTGCCAACGTATGCAAAAGCATTTCCATTCGAAGGACCACCATTTGAACCCTGCGAGTATCCGGTCGAAGTGGGGATCGTGAGCCCATATTTAGACATATAAGGTTCTACCAATGGTCTATAAGCATCCATATGAATATGGGTGGATCTTAGAAAAGAGTCCCAGTTGAAGAGATCGCTAAGTTCCTCTGCATATTGGTCAGTATGAGAAAAGTAATGCGGGGGAAATCTTACTAATTTTGGCGGGATCATTTCCTTGGTTAATCAAATATACTCTTCTAATATCTAAATCGACAAGTAGTTGTAGCTCATCATCTGTGAGAGGATAGGGATGTCTTTGGGAGAGAAGATTCCTGAACTCTGGAGAAAATATCTCATCTATAAGGTCCTCGACAGGTTTGTCTGACTCTTCCATCGATAGTGCTGCAACAATAATTTGTGTCTTCAAGTTCATGAGCAATTGACCCGATGCTTTCGATATGGCCTCTCCTTCCCGAGTCCAGGTGTTGACGAAATGTTCATTGAGTTCATAAAATCCAACCTCTTGTCCACCGAATACGCTGGATACAAAAGTCGCATGATTTGCAAGTCTAATAATCTCTCGTTGAGCTGGGTCTATGATATTGAGTTCGTCGGCAGAGAGAAAGGTTGAAGTTCCATAAATTCTCTTTGTTTTGTCAAAAAGATCGTTCAATGTTTGGAATGACAGTCCACGAGCGGTATCTCTTTGAGTTACCATGACGACTATCTCATCGTATCCTCCTTCGGAAAGAATGTTTAACATTTGCACAGCCTGAAGATGAATTAGAGCCATCCATACAATTTCACATTGAAGATAACCATACCAAACATTCCAATGACATTAGACTTATCACCTGCAGAGACAGTTGATGATCGGTACGGAGTCGTTCGTAGGCAGCACGACTGTTCGGTTGTCGAATCTGAGCATGAGGAGTTTTCGGAGGAGAAAGTGTACTTGTGTTGGCTTCATGCGATTGGTCTTGATGGGAGGTATGATCGTTCATTTCCATAGTTCCCGCATCTTGGTACTCGGCGGAGACATGAGCAACACCAGAGGCAATGATAGCGTCGATATCGAGATCCCCCAAACCATCATCTACATCATCTGCGGGTTGTATGGCGACAATTTCATTGGCGGAATCGGGGATGGAAAGTTGTGGTTGCGCTGATTCGAATTCAATCCTCTGCCTCTTTTCTGGTGATTCTAACTCTGTCGATGATACTCTTCGTTTCAATGCAGACAATTGAGGAGAAGATGGGAGATTTTGGGAGGTCTCGAGTTTTATCGGAACATCTGCGAAGACCAGTTGTTAGGATGACGAAGTGAACGGGGAAAATGGGGTTGGCTTGAATGTAGGAGGTCCCTCTCGACCTTCCTCGTCATCTTCTCCATAAACTTACCATCATTAGTTGAAGCCATTGTCAATGAGTTTATAGATGAATCTGCCATGGTTGGAGTCGCATGAAAATTTGGAAGAGATACCCCTTGTTTTGTATCATGCAAGATTATTTGTATAGGCGCAACAGAGAATTTTCCATTCATACCAAATCTAGATTAAACAAGCGTCATTAACTTATCAGTCATGTGATATTTTAGCCCTGAAAATTGAAACCTAAAACCCAATCAGACAAATCTCAACCGTTTAAAATGATAGATACACAGAAGGAAGCCAAGAATGAAAATTATTCATTGATACGATCTATTATGTATATACGGCATTCTGTCGATACTGAAGATTTGATCTCAATCACTGGGGAGTTTCTTGAATGTCATAATGTTTAATTGCAAATCATCTTGTGGTAAAAGTGGTCAGCTACAAAAAATCATTTATCTACTCGACTCTAGAAACTTTTCCCCAAGATAAGGATTGGCAGTCAAATATATGTGTACCAAATACGAGCATAGAATCATTCTCAGAGATTTACTTGCTAGAGCCAGAGACAGGAATTCGTGCGTGGTAATGAATTAAAAGAATGTTGATAGTCAGGGATGACATAATATTTGCACCTTTCACATGGTCACTTCTCTTCTCATTCTACATAGAATCTTGGGAAGGAGGTAAGATTTCGTCGTCGATGTAGTTTACATTTCTTTGTCTGCGGTCTAGGTCAACACCTGGCGCATTGATTAATCCTAATTATCCTATTGTCATCGATGCTATCTGCGTGGAGTTCCCCAGATATGGATCAGACCTGCACTGTGGTTAAGATATCTCGAGTAATGTCACCAATGGGGTACATTGTGAAATCCACCAGAAGGAATTGTATCCGTCCATGTATTCATGGGATGATACTTTCTTACCTGCCTCGAAGTCTTACCATATCCCTTATTCTTTTGTCAATGGAGGTATTTGAAGAGTTGAGACTGATCACTTCTTCTTTCCATCTAACCTCGCAAGTATATGAATAGAAAGTGTTTTCTTGAGTACGACGTATGTGATCTTTCACGATCTCCGTCATTCAAATGGTCCAGATTGCAAGTAGGTTGTTGATATAGAGAGCTCTTGCAAATATGCTCTGTTGGCCCTCACCATATTGAAGCGTAGGTGAGCCAAGTAGAGACTACTACGGAGAAATCCCAAGTCCAACCTTCTAGAATCTCGCTCGCCTGAGCCTAGCTTCTACATGAATTTATGTGATCTTACCTCCACTGCATCTGTCTGAGGGCTAACCTCATTTCTTTTATACAACTTCCAGATGGGTACAATGACTAATCATACCTAATCAAATTCCATGTAGAATTTGTGTATGGTGGGATGGAGATGATTACCAAAGGATATAGAGTGTTATCGAATACAACATTCAAAATATCCCATATACCCAGGTAGCTGAATGATTACATCGTCGAACTGCTGATGCTTACACTGGCAACTAGTAAGTCTTGACACATGAATGAACTCGAGTCAATACGGAGCACTCATCAATAGACAGTGAATCTTGATCAAATCATGAAGCCGGAACTCATGGGGGTTCAGCTGGACGCAATCAGCAAGCAAGTAGAAAGAAGGGTTGATTTATTAGTAGGTGGTCGTCTATCGTCTCAATTCTTTTGATATCCATTGAATGAGTGTCCAACTCATCATGTCCACAATTTGACCGAACCAGAGCATGAAGCTGGGATAGATCCGAATAGTAACCGAATTTTTGACGAAGAAGTACAGAGAATGAGGTATGATGACACGTCGCTCTTGGTATTTAGAGTTTTCTTGCGGAAAGGGCAATATAAACTAGAATGGATTCGTCGAGTGAAGCAAAGCAATACATTGTTTTTGGGATCTATAAATTCTCAATTCTCGATTGACGAAAGGCATCAAGTGAGAGTCAATTGCAGACGAGCAGGGTCTCACTCTAATCGTTGAACCGACCTAATAAATCAAGGTTGATATTACCAAAAGCACGCGCGGAAATTCCTTCCGCTCCCCCATGACCCCAGGTACGGAACGAAATCTGGAGAAATGGAAACGCTTTGATTTCCTTTTCGGTTCTCCAGCTTTTTTCTTTCTCCAATAATGCAATGAAACGATAAACCAATGGCTCCTACACATCACTAACTGATTCGGTGTTTGTTGTGATTGTGAGATTTTATCACCGAATTTTCAATCATTTTATCGGTGATTAACCTTCAATTGTTGACTACGTAGGTACCTTTTGACAAGAAGCTTAAAAGATCGCGGGAACAATGCCACGAAAATGCGGAGACCGAGGTTATGATAACCCGATCGACCGAGAAGGGTTTGAAGAAATACAGCCATACCAAAGCAGAGCAATACGATGAAGAAAAGGATTTATAGGTATGCAACATGGCATCAACTACCTGTGCTCTCATGACATGCGTTAGGAAAGCAACATGATGTTTACCTGGGTAGGACGGTAAAGAACCTTATTTGACTCGTCAATTAAATCTACTGTAGATACTCGACTACAGGAGTATCTACATCAATGGTGTGGATCAAATTTAGAAAGGACATACTCCGTAAGGATGTACCTTCCCATTCCATTAAGATCCCGGCACTAGCAGTAGCAGAGATCTCCGTGAATGAGGGGTAACCTTTGACTTCCTACATGTAGAGGGTGACATATTAGTGGATCATCACTGGGTCCCCACCTACCCGAGCGAGCTCCCCCCTCTGTACGTCGAACATCAGACTCAAGCCAGGTACGTACAGTCTACTAGGTAACACTAATCATCAAATTGATGCTTGAAGGGCATACGGAACTTTTACTCGTGGTGCACGAGGTGGTAGATTAATGGATTGGTGATATTGGCATCATTGAAATGATTGGATGCTATTGAGAGCGGTTTCCAATCACGGCTTAAGAACTACCCCTACCCCTCAAATGCCACCGAAACTGTGGAGCATGAAGCACGCACTAGATATTAGGTGGGGGGGTAGGTGAACACCTCGTACTTTATAGGTCCAGCAACAAGAGATGAAGTTGGACGCAAAGTTGGTTTCCTCAGCCTCTCAATAAGTCGGGACGCTCTTGGAAATGAATCAGGGCTAGAATCATTCATATTCCCCTTTTGGTCGTGATTCTAGAAATACAAAGAATGTAGTGGGGTGAAAGGTGGGAATATATGTAATGGTTTGGGAGCTGCATGTTATAGACAAGTTCCACTCACGCTGTCGGTCTCTTCCTACAAAGACAGCAGTAGCAAATCAATTTCTCTCAACCTCCATGGGATATGACCGTCAGGAGCTACCACTACCAACCTACTAGGTTACCTAGACATACAAGTCTGGTATCTCCATCGCTCCCTCACAATTATTGCCAAGATAACATTTAAATACCCACCCCGCGTCTCACCAATTTGTCTAATTGTTACAAGAAACCTTGTGAATACCTACTAGTAGTATACGGTATACGTAGACATTTGCCGAGTATTGATGCCACCACCCTTCCGCCTCCTTCCCTTCAAGGTTGCTTTCGGATTTAGATATCATTAGCTTGGATCTACACTGCAATTAATAATTCTTTGGAAAGGAGGCAATTGTCCATTCACTACTACTTAAACCCATTACCCGACCCCTTCACCTCTCCGTCTCTTTCTTTCATTCCTCATTATCTCTTCGCACTTCAAACAAATCGATTCCCATATCACAAGAAATATACCCAGGAGCAACTACTTTCATCGCGTGTCACAAACATATACCCATCATGACTTCAGTCCAACTCAAAACGCCACTTACTGGCGAATATACTCAACCCACAGGATTGTATGTTGCTATCCAAAGATCTCTCACTATTTACCCCGCACCCCGCACCCGTAACAAAACATCAAACAACAGCTAACAGTATCTTGTTACAACAGGTTCATCAACAACGAATGGGTCAAAGGTGTTGATGGAAAGACTTTTGAAGTCATCAATCCTGCCACTGAAGAAGTAATCACTTCCGTACACGAAGCCACTGAGAAGGATGTCGACATCGCCGTCGCAGCTGCACGAAAAGCATATGAAGGAGAGTGGAGCAAAGTTACACCTGAAGGTCGTGGCAAATTACTTGCCAAGTTAGCAGACTTGGTTGAGAAGAATGCCGATCTATTGGCAGCTGTCGAATCGTTAGACAACGGAAAGGCAATCTCAATGGCAAAGGGTGACGTTGCCGCCGTCGCTGGATGTTTAAGATACTATGGTGGATGGGCAGATAAAATTGAAGGAAAGGTTATCGACACCGACCCAGAATACTTCACATACACAAAGCAAGAACCAGTATGTCCTCTCTTAATATCTAGGTAGATAAAGTTGAATTGCTAACATTACTCTAGATTGGTGTCTGTGGTCAAATTATTCCATGGAACTTCCCATTGCTTATGTGGTCATGGAAGATTGGTCCCGCTGTCGCAACTGGTAACACCGTCGTTCTTAAAACCGCCGAACAAACCCCTCTCTCCGCACTTGTTGCCGCAAACCTCATCAAGGAAGCCGGTTTTCCTCCAGGAGTTGTCAACATCATTTCGGGTTTCGGAAAGATTGCAGGTGCGGCCATCGCATCTCACATGGATGTTGACAAGGTCGCTTTCACTGGTTCTACCGTTGTCGGTCGTCAAATCATGAAGGCCGCTGCTGGATCCAACTTGAAGAAGGTCACACTTGAACTCGGAGGAAAATCACCAAATATCGTCTTTAATGATGCTGATATCGAGAATGCTATCTCCTGGGTTAACTTCGGTATCTTCTTTAACCACGGACAAACTTGCTGTGCTGGTTCAAGGGTTTACGTTCAAGATGGTATTTACGACAAATTCGTTGAGAGATTCAAGGCCCGTGCCATCGCCAACAAGGTTGGAGATCCATTCCACCACGAAACATTCCAAGGTCCACAAGTCTCCCAACTTCAATATGACCGTATCATGGGTTATATTGATGAGGGTAAGAAGTCTGGTGCCACCGTTGTTACTGGTGGTGAGAGACATGGTGACAAGGGATACTTCATTCAACCTACCATCTTCTCTGATGTTACTGAAGATATGAAGATCATGCAAGAGGAGATCTTCGGACCTGTTTGCTCTATCGCCAAGTTCTCTACTGAGGAGGAGATTATCAAGATCGGTAACGGCTCCAACTACGGTTTAGCCTCTGCCGTCCACACTCAAAACCTCAACACTGCTCTCCGTGTATCCAATGCTCTCAAGGCAGGTACAGTCTGGGTCAACTGCTACAATATGCTACACCACCAGGTACCATTCGGTGGATACAAGGAATCCGGCATTGGACGCGAATTGGGTGAAGCAGCTTTGAGCAATTACACACAAACCAAGTCTGTAAGAATCAGATTGGGTGATGCTCTCTTCGGTTAAGGATTCTTTAATCAAGCAAATAGTGTTTTAATTTGTACAATTTTGGGGTTTTCAGGGCGATATGAGCCTGGTTTCGGTTCTTTGGTAGTATTAGCGTTTATGAATGAAATTACATGTCCATAAAATCAAAAGAATAATTCTTTTTTACTTTTCTTATCATATCGACGTTGTTGTTTGTGTATCCTAACAATCATGTCCTATTTCATAGTTTATACAACCGATATGATACATGACAGAAATAATGCCGATGTAAGACTTATCAACATCCCCTCCCGGTCGTTTATCATATCGATAAATTCTTGAAGTTGCATGTGCATAGAATATGCGATTGGAGTTATCAACGTGTTTAAGTCTTGTCTTATCTACGTATTTGTCTTTTCTATTGTAATTTGGATGTTGGAATTTTGGCGGGGTTCATTTGAACTTCATGAATCAAGTAAATGTAACTGGTGTAGTAGATGTGGGGGGTTCTTCGCAGCATCAATGAGAGCTTTTTTAAGCTTTGAGCTTCAGAGAACCCCGCTCCTCAAAAGGATTTCGATAAGGTGGTCTGGTGAAAGGAATTTTGGTATGACGCCAAAGGCGTTCACATGCTCTTACGCCAAGCATACGCAATGCACTGCATAGGTAGGGTCGCTCGGGTAGGTAGGTAAGCTTCGATTATATCATATAAACATATCTTCTACCAAATATGTATGTAGACGGTCCAGCCACAAAACGGATGTAAGGGCTGTAACCATAAGAAGCTCTAATCAATGTGCGAGAGCTCCTACATTTCCAAGCCGGTTCTTTGCAAGGACGCTACACACCTCGTTCATCAACCACCCAGTCAATTATAGCCAATAGGTCAGCTTCATCGTGTGATTGATCTTTGATTGCATAAATCTATCCTCAATTTGGTCAAGAGGTAAGGATGAAGCTCGAGTAAGCGCAAGTAGCTCCAGTGAGCAATTGATAAGGATACCAATCCTGAACGAAAGTCGCCGAGTTGACACTTAAAGTTTGGAGCTTCTATCGCAAGGCCGTTACGTATAAGTACACAGTTGGTCGTCATTTCTACCAGATACTCAAATCGTCCAAACAATGTACTGTGGGTGGAAAGGTATAAATGAGCGTGTAACATCTTGAATACTGATTATTACCATCCTCTGATACTTACAATCCCAAACCTTTTACGTCGATAGTATCATTCTATGCATTTATAACTCATCATACCATCAGAAATTATACTTCGCCGCGAAAGTTGTCGCAAACGAAGCTTTAAATTTACCCCGCATTCCCTACTGCATCCAGCTCTTGAAGCTTATCACGAACTCGTTTTGAGAAGCTTTGGAGGAGAGAAAATCTTTCGCTCAAAGGAATGACCCGAGGTGCTGAAAGAAATGACATAATGCACAACTAATGACGACAATCATCACAGTTTATATCTCTTGTTCGAATACTCGGCACAAGAATTGAGAGCGTTCTGGAAGACAATTTTCAAAACTTCATTCTTCACACAGATTCGATTTTTAAAACTATCTTGGATGCTATTTTGGACTTCAAACAGTAACTGGCACATTGAACCTTTATTGCCTTCCTAGAATCACTATCAAGATGGTTTTGGTATCTACTCTATTTATGTTCTCCATGACTTCACTTTCCATAGCTCAGTCAAACATGGTACCCATAACATGGTCCTCCGTTGTTTATACATATTATGGGGAAATCACCCCTACGATGATCAATGTCACTTCTCCTGTTCTTACACCTCTGGGGGCTAGTCAACTCTATAACTCGGGATCTATCATTCGCGACCGTTACCTAAATTCTACCTCCACACAGCTCACTGTTGGACTCCCCGTCAACGGCCTAAGTGATCAATATATTGTCAATAACCAATTACAAGTATGGACTACTGGTGATGAGTATATCGTCGGGAGCGCGCAAGCTTTCATGCAAGGACTTTATCCTCCCGTGACGGGAGTACAAGGAACAGATAGTGTATGTGTCATGTCTCAATCTGCTCTCATTTCTATCTCTCCCTATCTCTCAGTCTCACGGTATCCGTTTCTCATTGTCTATTATTTTTGTAAACTGAGTCATTACTGATATGAAGACGTGTTGCGATGACAGGTTCTAGCCAATGGCACCGTCATCGACTATCCTCTGGGTGGTTATCAGTATCCCAATATTCAATCGCTGAGTTCAATGGATTATAATTATATTTGGTACGCATTTCACCTTTTCTCTACAGCTCATCTTCACTATTTTTGGAATATTTGCTGATCTTCTTGCAGGATCGCGGGGAATGACCAATGTAGAACCTACGACATTGCAACAAAGTTTACAAAGACATCCCCAAGTTCAACCTCTATGATGGCTAGCTCTGATGAATTTTATCTCTCTCTTGCAAATACCTTCTTCGCTGGCATCGATAACTCTCTACTTAACTATGGCAACGCAATCAACCTCTATTACTATGCACTTTACCAATATAATCACAATAGCTCTATTTATGATATGACCAATTCATTCGGTCTTCTGGAGACTTTGAATGGTTTTGCATCAGAACAGGCTATCTCTTTTAACACGCCTAGCACGGGGTCCAGTATTCAATATATAGCAGGTCAAACCTTTGCCTCCAAAATTATTCAACAATTTCAACAGACCATTTCGAGTTCTGGGGTCAGCGACAAATTGTCTCTTTACTTTGGTTCCTACGAACCAATGTTAGCATTCTTTTACCTCTCATCCCTCTCAACTTCAGATCTCACAAGGAAGCGTTTCTCTAAATTGCCAGAATATGGAAGCATGATGGCCTTTGAGCTATTTAGTTATATTGAAGAAGCACAATACAATTCATCCAATTCATTCCCAGAAGCGACTGAATTATGGGTTAGGTTCTTATTCAGAAACGGAACTTCGGACACCGACCCTTTGACATCCTATCCCCTTTTCAATCTCGGCAATTCGGAGATCGACATGAAGTACAATGATTTTGTCACAGAAATTGGAAAGTTTGCGGTCAATGATTTGGACGCCTGGTGCAGTTCTGTGCCTCCATCTCCTTATTCTGCGCGGCCATCCTCAGTAACGAGTCTTCTAATCTCGCTTCAAGCAACACTAAAACATTTCGTGCAAAGGGTGTCAACGGTGTAGTTGGTGGCATTATTGGGGCAGTTGTTACGTTGGTAGTCGTGATGATTATTGCATTAATTCTCGCGATCTTTGGGTTCAGAATGCACCATCGTGAGAAGATAATTCCTAACGCCGCAGGTGGTGTTGGGATCCTAAAACGAGGCTCATCCGCGGGTGGAGGAGGGTTCAAAGGTCCTGAGAAACTCGCGTCTGATACAGATCTTAATATAGTCAAAGGACCTGGTGTTGGTGCTACCACAAAACACGAAAGAGTCGGCAGCTGGGAAATGGGTAATGCACCTATAAACAATGGCAACAGCGGCGAAGGAACTGGACCAAGACAGGAAAGACTAGTGAGTACCGCGGATTACAGCAGGAGAAGCGAAGACGGAATCGGAAACCATGATCCTTGGGGGAAGGGTGTCCAGGGTGAGGACTATGTTTAATGTATGGCAGTTTTTGTGTATTCCAGTCATAAGAGATCTCGTTCCGTATCACTTTTACTGTTACCAAATGGTGGTGTTTGAGGAGTCTTGATTGTAAAGGTGGAATTGACAGTGGCAATAGATAGAGAAGTACCTACGGTCGCCTGATAATAATCAGGCGATCTGCAATTTTTTTACGCAATGCTCAAACTAAATACCGATACTGCTCACAACTATATTCCCGTGCTATTATTTTACCGCTATGTGCATATCACGATGGCCCATCCCTCAAGGTAATCATGTCCACTTGAGCCCAATTTCCGCGGCTTTTCAGCATGGATGTCCCCCCTTCCCCGAGGAAGAGTAATAGTCTCTCTGTCTACTGCGCTGGTTGAACGCTTCCAACTTTCACGGACCCTAATCTGACCTTCCTGAGTTTAGCTTTCGATTGTTTCTCTGTAATTCGATGAGCGGGGTGATTCTCGCCAGAAACCAATTCATTTTTGATATACAAGAGCCAAAAGCAACAAGTAGAGTAATGAAAAAAGTACCAAGAGCAATCTGATACTTTTGAAACATATTCCGACCGGAAAATATTCCCTCCATTCTGATATTTGCAACCGCTAGTTGCATCGTCGCTTCCTCGACGTGCGGTGTTCGATGGTTGACTTTCTACTGGACTGTTGCCAGACTCTATGCGATACTTC